>NW_027271641.1:0-15000 GCF_040938485.1 Diadema antillarum | reverse complement strand
TAGTAAGTATATGACAACATCAAACATACTATTCACAAGTTATGAAAATATAAACAAGAGTTCACATTACAAATATATAATCATGTGAAATAATACATATATATCTTTAAATCTTTAAATACAGGCGGAGGAAACCGTTTTCAATAAGCGAATCGCTTGACTTGGACAACGGCCTGTAAACATTACGGCTTGTAACAATTTTCTTTCTTTTTAAACTGAAGGAACTTAAAGCACACACGTAGAACAAAATCACCTAAATCTTTAAAGTATTTTAGATGTCCTTTGACTTTAAAAAGACAACACAAGTGGAATGTAAATGATACTTAAAAGGGACTGTACAGTACTGGTTAAGGTGGGGATTCAGGTTTTTAACATTCCTAAGTGAGATAATGAAAAGCCTCTCATGAAATATGAAAGAGCATGTGATCTTAAGAAGGATTCATGTGATGAAAATTGTTTTTCAAATGGCGGAGATATTAAAAAAAGTGATAATAGTAAAAGGCGACAGGCCACGCCTTTTATTAGGATCTCTTTGTTTCACCTTGTTTTTGGATATCTCAGCCATTTCAAAACCAATTTGCATCAAATTAACTTTCGATACCCTTTAGAATTGCATGCTCTTTGACATCTCATAGAGTGGTTTCTGAATATCTCGCAAAACGTTAAAAGCTAAATTCTCACCTCAACCAGAACTGTACAGTCCCTTTAACCTGGTTTGTGTGGGCGTTGACGAACCATGATCATTTCGGCCACACATTCATGACTATATAATGTATTTCCCATTTTTATGTGTCACCACATAATCATAAATGATCAACCGCTATTTCCGTTCCCATGGTTAAACCAGGGAAGCGGGAGAATGAGACTGCCTCCCTGGATGAAAGTCCCGTCATCGACGAACGCAAAAGGGTAGAAAAATTGGGATCATCCCACTGGATCCGACACCCACGGGTCATACAGCCCACGAACTAGAAGAAGACATTGAAAACAGGTCCATGAGTCATACAGCTCCCGATTCATACAGCCCATGAGTTCGACACTAGGTAAAAACAGCCCACGAGTTCGACAGATTCAACACGGGACTTAATGTGTCGGTCTCGTGGGCCTTGTGAGTTTAGTATCGAACTAATGGGCTGTATTACTCGTGAGCTGTATAACTCATGGGCTGTATAACTTGTGAGCTGTATGACTCGTGGGCTGTATGACTCGGGCGTGTTGGTCTCGTGACTAACACCCCCAAATTGACTTCATTCAACGTATGTAACCGTCGGAATGCAATATTTTCGATTTGGTTTAAGTTTAACATGCTCTTGAATCCTACTAAAAAAACAAAACAAAACAAAACAAAACAAAACAAAAACAACATCATGCCGCTATGTTGGAAAACAACAACAATAACTCTTTTTTTGGCGTCAATTATACTAACCCCCTTTTGGGGGCAACTAACGATTTGACGAATCAGTGAGAGACATTGAACATTCCGATATATGAGAAAGATTGTGATATAGCTAAAAGAAGTCATCCCACGAGCTCGACACCCACGAGTCATACGGCCCACGAACTACAAGTAGACATTGAAAAATGTCCGTGAGTCATACACTCACTAGTCATACAGCCAACCAGTCATACAGCCCACGAGCTAGACACCAAGTAAAACAAGACCACTAGATAAACACTTCATAGGCGAGAAGCTCACGGACTGTTACTGCCAAGTGTTGAGCTCATGGTCCTTATTTGCCTAGTGTCAACTCGTGGGCTGTATAGCTCGTGGCTCTATCATACTTCATGTCGAGCTCGTGAGCTTAGTTCTCGTAGTAGGTATCTGGCTCTCGGGCTGTATGACTCGTGCATGGGCTGTATGGTAACGTGCACCCGCTAAACTTTGGGGAACAACCGCGACATTTTCCATCCTTGCATTTATTGAGCGGAGATTGGACCTACATAATGTGTGCACACGGTATGTGTTCTTCTCTTCAATATTGCACGACTGTCTGTCTCTCCAACAAACCTAAAACGCACACCAAATTCGGTCTGCTTCCAGGGAATCTCGGTTTCTGGGACCCTGGGTAGTTTGTGATGCCCTCTAAAGATGTCTGGAACATATCAACCATCGAGTACGGCTCAGAACATGGCCTTATGTCGGTCAATCGGTCGAATTGATAACACGAATGGGGGCTGTTGTTGTGGTGTACCTCCCAGGAGCCCCGTTGGTGTGTATGATGCTCGTCGAAAATGGGAGACCGGGTTTGGGGGGATTAGACAGGTGAAAGCAGACGAGGAAAATATTGATATTTGGCAAAATTGCAAAGGATTTTCTCATCGCTCTCCTCTACATGAGCGTTGCAGCTACAAGTTGTTTTGTGTTCTTAGAGGAATATCATCGTTGATAGCACGACATCAATGAAACAGAAATATAATGTGGATTATGTGAATACAGAGATATTGATTGATTGATTGATTGGCTGATTTCATGTTTGCATTTCTTTTATACTTAGTAGTAGCACAAAGTCGATTAAACAAAGTTACTGAGTATGATATTGTTTGACTCTAACAGTTGAAGCAGGTAAGCGATTCATTAAAATGTTACATTACTCCATAATCATACAAAATGATGACGAGAGGTGCTATTTCATGAATGTTAAGCAACTCTAAATATAAAAGAAATACAGGAGACCATGATCATAACCAAACGCTTGGCATAGATAATGGCCTCAGAAAGTTGTCACGCAGAACGTCAAATTAAGGAAATACATTAGCTGAACACATCTGGGCAGTTTCAGGAAAATGGGACGATCCTTTCAAAACTTAAGATTTTTTTTGTTCATTTTTGGTGCCGTCATATCTGGAAGAAGACTGGCACAGTTCATGACGTCATAGAAGGAGAATTATTATAAAAATATAAAGAGAATTTAGCAAGTTCTAAATTCTCTATCATGATGAATGAGCACTTGACTTACCTCCCTCAGAAGGCAGGGGGATACTACTGCCCTTAACATAATGTATGTCAGTAATAGTTCAATCCTTAATGAATACTTTTCATAACAAGAGATATTTGGGTGTAATGTTTAGACCCTACCTGGTAGTGTGCACCTAGGGTATATAGTTATGCTTAGTTTCTCCTATGTAACATGTTCTTATGCAGCAGACGTAACTCTAACTCTAGCCCTAACTGTACGGCTTTCATGATGAAGAAGCTGCCATGGGTAAACATAAAAATACCAAAAAAAAAAAAATGATATCGATGATGATGATGATGATGATGATGACAATTCTTACTCTCATTAAAGTCACTGTCATCACTGACCCTTTTGTTAGCAAATTGGGTAAGATTACTGTGAAGACTATAGAAGCCATAGTACGTATGCAAGGTCCGAAAGGCCCCTCGCTCCTCGAAAGGCCTGTTAATGACGACAGAGTACAGGGTGCTCATGTCTTGCTCCTTAAAGGAGAATTTCATCCTGATATCATATGTTGCTTCGTATGAAAATAAAAAAAAAAATCATAAATGAATCAGTGAAAATTTTGGGGGAAAATTTGACACAGAATAAAATTACAAACTATTAGAGGTTATAGAGCAAGACAAATTGGCAACTGTTTGAGACGTATAGATGTGAGCAGCTCTTCATTCCGTTTGTACACAAAGAGTCACAATTTTTTCCCCACGAGAAAAACTTCTCGCAGATCTGTTCTTGGTATATTATAATTAGATTAATACGTTTTTGCATGTCCTTCTCAGTGGTAAGGTTTGTCTGTGCAAAAATATTTGAGAAATGTTAAAATTAGTGCAATTTTGCATACAAAACAAATGGAGAGCTGCTTATCAACTACGACACATAGAGTTGCCAATTTGTCTTACTCTGTAAGCTTTTTCAGTTTATGACCTTCTGTGCGTGCCTGATCTTTTATCGCCAAATTTTCACTGATCTTCTTCTCTGATTTTTCTGTTTTCATACAAATCAACATGATATCTTAGAGCTACGATATCATGATAGACTTTCCCTGAACGCAGGGGACAGAATTTAAAGGGCGATTGGATATTGATGGTGATGACGTGCCCCGTTTACGTCGGGTGCGGGCTCGTGCGGTCGAAAATTCTACCTCCAGATCGACGTGGCGAATGTCACGACTTGCGCCCAGACAAGGGGCAGGAGACCGTCACGAAGGCCATCAACTTCTTTGGTGGTCCCCAGAGAAGGCAAGGGCGGCTCTGGTAACACGAGGCCGCATGTAATATTCACCGTACACTCGTGCCAGGGTAGCTGGCATAATATCTCTCTACATCCGTCAATGAATGAAGTCACCGCTCCGTCATTGAAGTCTTTTTAGTATACATCAGAGGTTTTGTCGAACTATCAACTGAGATATATATTTTTGTGAGGGTGATGTTTTTCTTTAATCAGTTCTAAATGTTCACTGTAAGACACATCAAAGTCTGTTCCATGACCCTGGTAACCTCATGATGTACGTGTACGTTACCCCCCTCAAAAACGAGCAAACAAACAAGCAAAAACACAGAATACCAGAAAGCGTTTGCACTTGTTTCAAAGTCATCCTCTACAAACTCATCTGATTAATATGAACATGAGGGAGTGTGCATCTCTGACACATAATGTATGTAAAACTCAAACTGTTCATGTTGTATTTTTTTTACTCATGAATTATCCATCCCGACATGTCAGCATCCAGGTGTTCAAGCACGAGGGACTGGGACACTTTTGCAAACGGTAGGCGGAGCATCGCTGACCTTTAACGCACTTCCGTAGGTCACGTCTGCTCCGATGGAGCTTTATCACTTAATCATTTGACACAATTCAGTCCATGCCATTATTTCGTTTACTTTTTATGCTCTGTTTGAAAAAAAGAGGGACTAAAATAGGTTCTTGAAGAAATAACTCTAGTCAAAAGAGAATGGAAACAAAATTCTCCACAGTGGTCGATCATTATCCTTATAAAGCTTTGAATCGTTGATATTCTAATTTGTGGATGTGACGGATGAGAACTATGCAGGGAAATGATTATGCGTAGATCCGATATGGATAAATGATTTTTTAATCATAAACGAGAACTGAAATACTAGTAGTTTAATTGTGATTATCTCATCAAGGTTATACTTATTATGCTGAACAGAAATGTGATGAATTTGATGTCAAAGTTGATTCAAAACTTTGCATATTTATCTTGTTTTGATCTTTTTTTTAAATGTTGCTATTTGTGGACTTTGTTCCCATTGTTGTCTTCTTGATGGGGCAGTGTGTAGCTAAAAGAGGGTAGCTTAAACGGGTGCACGCCACGAGCTCGACACTCACGAATCATTCAACCCACGAGTCATACAGCCCACGAGTTATACGGCCCACGAGCTAGACATTAAGTGAACACGGCCCATGAGATCGACATCAAGTAAAATAGGCCCACGAGGTGTACAATCTAATAGCTTGACACTAGGCAAATAATGACCATGAGCTCAACACTATGCACACAAGGCCCACGAGTCCGACACTAGGCAAAAAAATTCCCACAATACCGACATTACATCACGGGGATTAATGTATGCAGATTTGGTCTCGTGGGCCTTTTTTGCCTAGTGTCGGACTCTTGGGACTTGTTTGCCTAGTGTTGAGCTGGTGGATTGTTTTTGCTTAGTGTCGTACTCGTGGGCTGTATGACTCGTGGATGTCGAGCACGTGGGACGACTCTCTTAAACATCCTTTGATTACACACACTCGTAGGGCTCAAGCATATCTTGTCACTTTGTTAGCGAAATCGATGTGCTTGTCTATCATTTATCTTGATAAAGAGATCTTTGTTTTATTAGTACTTGATTTTCTGCCCTTACATCTGCATTAGACATGTATATCGTTTGAAACACAACCAAGTCGTAAATAAGTTAATTTGTGTAACCCATGCACATGAGTTCCATGTATTCTCATAATGTATAAATCCACGTAAAGCGACAGGGCCCATCTGGAAAGCAGTTTTTAACAAGTGAAAAGGCCAATTGAACCCTGCAGGATAATAATATTTTTATATATCATATTAGTAATTTGTCTCCTTTATATCATAAAGGAAACAAATAGATGAATAAATGAATGAATAAATAAATAAATACATTTCCACACCCTTTCCCTTCTTATTGCTTGTTGTTCAGACGCTGTACCTTAAATTCTGAAAATAATGCACTGTAAAGAGCATTGTATTTCTCTGCATTTTAATCTTTCAACGTTAATAGATTTTGAAAATTTGAAAGCTTTGATATCAATTCAAGTAAACCAAGAATGTGTTTTTACTGCTAAATCCCCTACTCCTCCGGAGACTTGAGAGTCCAGCCGCAGTTACATGTTCGAAAACTATTAACTGATTCATAACATTGTTTCTTACTTTTTCAAAGCATGAGTAGTCACCTCTGTAACCTTTATGTTACATCCATTTGATAAGTTTGATTTCACACTACCCTATTCCTCTTGAAGTGAGGTTACTGCTGATCTAAACAGTTTGATGAACACCTGTATAACTATAGTATCATGCGCCTTTGAAATTTGCCATAATTTCTATTTTTTAGTTCGATAAGGCTAACTTGTCACATGGAGAAAAGTCAAACAATTGATAGATTTGTCAAAGGTGCAATATAAAGCTGTATTCGGGAATATATATGTTAAAGGGATGGTACAGTATTGGTGGAGATGAGAATTGGGCTGATAACTTTTTGCGAGATACCAAGAAAACACTTATGAAATAGTACAGAGCGTACTATCTTAAGAGGAATTCAAAGTTTAATTGATGAAAATCGAGTTTGTAATGACTGAAACATCCAAAAACAAAGTAAAATCACTCTGTTTTGGATATCTCAGCCGTTTCAAAACCAGTTTTCATCAAATGAATTCGAATTCCTCATGGAATTACATGCTCTTTCATATTTCATAAGTGGTTTCTCATTATCTCACCAAAAAATGTTAGAAACCTGAAATTAGGTCTCAACCAAAACTATACGATCCTTTTAACTCTTTATGTGCCATGGTGGAAACCCCCTGTGCCATATTATACTCAGACACCAACGTAAGCATACTTTGAGGAACCATTGTGTTTTTCACATCTATGTAACTTTGTAGATTTCTGCTTAGCTGGACATGTAATGAGCACGGTTGTAGAGAAAACACCGAGCTTTGCTTTGATGCAAATTGTCCGCCAAATCTGTGATTGTTTTTCTTTCAAATGACCAGTAGTTACGTTACTGTATAAAGCATGACTTTTGCACACAAAACAGTGGCAGAAACTTGTAATTTACACGCAAATCCAGTAGGGAACACCGATTGCCAGTCAATCACCACGTAAAATGCAAGCTAAATGTGACAGGAACGGAATCGCGACGAACGTTTTCATTGTACTGTGGCATTTGGCGATTTATCGATCGGTTTAGGCGGCTTTATTTGTTTGAGCAGAATATGCGAAGTTGGCACGCCGGCGACTGAGTCGTGCGTGCGAACGTGGCACATAAAGAGTTAAACTCGGCCTTTCACTTTTTTGTAAGACGCAGGCAAGTTTATCTTTTATCATATTTCTTCTTCGTCATACTAATTTCACTGCCTTCATTTTAGGGCAATAGTTAGGCCCTATATGGAACGAACTGATAATACCATGATTATGTAAAGGTTGTATAGTAATAGCAATAGTGGTAGTATACAGTAGTAGCATAATAGTAGTAGTGGTAACAGTATAGTATAGTAGTAGCAGAAGTAGTAGTAGTTCAGTTGCAGTAGTAGTAGTAGTAGCAGTTCAGTTGCAGCAGTAGTAGTAGTAATAGTAGTAGTAGTAGTAGTAGTAGTAGTAGTAGTAGTAGTAGTAGTAGTAGTTAATGGTAGTAGGCCTGTTAATAGTAGCAACGTTAATTATATCGAAAATAATCATGCAATATTTTGTAGTAATAAGGTCATATCTATCCCCGACAGCATTTTCATCGTATAAGCGCTGCTCTCGGTTACGTCCGTCCATAGCAACTACGCCGGGATCGAGAGAGTCAACCCAGTCGAAGAGAGACGCACAGAGAGGGAGAGAGAGAGAGAGAGAGAGAGAGAGAGAGAGAGCGAAAGGGGTGGGGTGGGGTGGGGAGATGGGGGGGGGGGAGAGATGGATGGATTGCTAGCTCTATTACTAAAAACTTTTCCCAAAACTTACTAATCAGGGTTTGTTTGTTTTTTTAATTCACATTTTTTATTTCCATTTTTTCCAGTTTCAAACAGTTCCGGTGGTTCTCACATGACAAACGGCCAATATTCCATGATTTTTTTCGAGAACACAAAATTTACCCCTTTCACCCTCCTCCCCCTCCTCCCCCTCCCCTCCCCCATGATATAGGTATACCTACTCCCAGTTAAGGTTCGTTTAGCAGATAAACTTGCGGAGAAGAAGCTCGAATGACATCAGTAGTGCTCTGAGCTGCGGAATCGTGGTGACATTTAATCATTGGTGACATTCATTTTCTGGGAAGACGGCAGCCTGTGGTGCACGTGCAATCTGGTCTTATTCTCACTGGCAGAACCCAAAAAGTAGACGTTACTGTCTATTCGTCTTCCGCACGGTAATACAGTGCACTCCGGTTAAAATGAACACGGTAATAACGAAATTCTTGTTACAACGCAGTAAAGATTCAGGTCCCAAAATTGTTGTCTAATACGTTACTGTTCAGCTGTATCAAAATTTCAACATAACGAAGGAAAACTGTCGGTCCGGAGGACTTCGTTCTAACGGGAGTCGCCTGTAATGTTCTCAGTGCGCAGGATGAATATTATTGGTTCTTTCTGCACCAAGTTTACAACTTGTCCATCATTCAGTCCGCTCCCGGATCTGCCAATAAAACAAATCATTGCGCGACGTGTTTAAATAACAATTGTCCGTTAGGAACTAGAACAAAATGGCTCAGAGTGCTGCCACTTTCTTCGTACCAGTGCGCCTTCCATTCTACTCTGCTTCAGAGGGCAAAACACTACAAAAGATAGCAACGCCATGAAAGTTGAACGCCAAAGAACTTGAGGCAGGGAAGACATTTGGACGTCGATAGCGCAAGAACGCGAATGATAAAAATCAAAGCATGAGAGTTGCATCTACACACAAGCAAAAAAAAAAAAAAACCAACCCAGAAATTAGCTACATTTCAAGAGAACCGTAGAAAAAGTGGGATCCTGATTCGAGATGGAGGAAAATAGGTCATGATTTAAATGACGTGCTAGAGATACTTCCTCCTTTTTTATGCGAGTTCATCTTTCCAGCGGACTTACAACCATGATCCAACGAAGGCAGAAAGAATAAGATTTATCCAGATGTTCCTGTCCACTTTATAACTGATAAGCGCTACCACTTCATAGGGTAATAACGATTAAGGGCAGTTTCGGACGGCGGTCGATCGAGATAGATGGCGTGTTATTGTAGACTGGGAAAACCTTTCCCCGTGTTATCAGGAATGCAGATTTTATGTAGCATGGTAGACCACGGCAGTGCATACTAGGTAACCCGGCACAATAATGTTTGCTAAAGCGAGATAAGGCAGACTTAACAATGCAAGAATATGATTATGGGGACCGTAGTCTACAGTACGTTTCAGAATATACCTAGGAATCGACTCGTAGCAATGTAGTTTGGCTATATGAAGAATAGAGGGAAGGAGAGTTGGAATGGCAACGAAATGCAACATACAAAAGTTGGTGGATATCCAATTTCATTTTTTTTATTTCTATTAATTCTGCAACTTTTCTTTCCAAAAATACAATGTACAAACGAAATCTAAAAACGACAATGAGATTCTAGTAAAACAAGATTTTCCACGGAAAATCAAATTTTAAAAGAGGAGAGGGGAAGGAATTATGAATGGTGTTGGTTTGATTTTAGTTAACAAAATATGATCATGCTAAAAGTGACCATGAATCAATATCACTATGCGTTTCTGTTGCAGTTGTCAATACTACACTACAGTAATATCTTCTATGCATATGATTATTGATTTATTAATCAACTGCGAGATTGTTCATCGTCTATATTAAGAGGCAAAATGCAATAAAATCTTACGTGAGAGTATGAAATTAATGGTTAACCTCAAAGGATTTTTACAATGTGTCGAAAGTCTTACCAGAGAGGCTTTATATTGCAAACTACAATCATTTGGCAAGGTCTTGCGAAAGCCCTAACCGTTATCAATAAATCTAAAATCATTCAAGATTGCACGATCAGCTTGCATCCCACCTAGCTCGAGATTTTATTTTATTCTTTATTTTTTGCCCTCTGCAGATGTCAACGGCACTCAATTGGAAACCGAGGAATAGAAATCGAAATTTCGCCCTCATAGTCTTCACTCCATTGTTTGATGAAGTACCGATGACGTCATCCACTTATCCTCTCTGTGAGTTCTCTCAAAAATTGTTTACAGAGGACAAGACGAAAGTAGTCCTCCTGAGCTTTTTTTTCCTCTCTCTCTTGAAAAGAAGATTGATCAGACTATTTTCCACTCCAAGGGTGAAAACTCATGGTCATGCAGTAAACTTTATTCAATTGTTTTTCACTTTCGCCCGATTCTCTGTATTTCTTCGTCGCACGGAGAGATTCGTTGACGTGCGCCTTTTAAAAGAATGGAGTGATATGGCGCCGATTATTTCTTTTCAGACAGTATTTATCATTTGCAGATGAAACAAAAACCCAGCATTATTGTCTCAAAATTGTTCTAAAATGTGAGTTACGGATAGAAACAGCCAATGTAAAAATGTTAATTAGTATAATCAACTTTGAGCATTGTTAGATACACAAAATGTGAACAATAGTTATAATAAAATTGTTCAGAGAATAAACCGCCTACCTGCAGTTATGGTTTATTGAGAAAAATAGTGATATCCCCTTATATTTTAGGCTTTATTGCGAAATTCTTATATGGTAGGATGTTTTGTGATACAACTGACTTACACATATCCATGAAATTTGATAACTTGAAAATTTTTTCTTAATCACTGCTTCCAATGGCACACAATAGGGCCTACCTTTAGCACACATTTTTCTTTTGGTACAGTGTAATAATGCTCCAAATTAACATTACTTAACACTGTTGTTTCTCGATCATAATGTTCACTTTTTTGTGTTTGTTTAATTGGGTTACAGCTCGTTATTCCGAAGGTTCGTTATTCCGAAGGCTCTTTATTCCTACGATTCGTTATTCCGAAGGTTCATTGTTCCGAATTTCATTTACGGATTAACCAGTCTTCGGAATAACGAACCTTCGGAATAACGCCACAAATTTTCGGATTAACGAACCCTTTTTCATTTTCGGATTAACGAACCTCTAGGTATAGGGACTTTGCGGGTTTCGGAATAACGACCCTTCGGAATAACGAACCTTTGGAATAGCGAACCTTCGGAATAACGAACAGCACCCGTTTAATTGATAGACTTCCTTTAAATGATGACCATCGAGTCTGCCATCTCAAAAAATCCTCACAGAATAAAGCAAAACAAAATTGTGACTGAATAACGCCATATCTTTAGTTTAGGCCTCATTATTGTGGTAATAGTGGATAAGACCCTTGACTTTCAGTCAGTGGTGCCGTGTTCGAATCCCGGCCAGTACCTATTTGATTTGACAAGATGTTTTTACCCATTCAACCATGTTCCTCTCGACTCAGGTGTATAAATGGGTACCTGGCAACGCTAAGGTAATGGTAGGGTCCTCTGGTATAGAGCAGTGGCAACACTGACGAGGCTACCCTGGATAAGGAAGATCATATTACTATCGTAAAAGTCAGACATATGTGTATGTAAAAAAAAAAAATGCAAGATAAGCAGAGTGACGGGGTAAATGCATGGTAGGTATTTCCCCGTCTTAACCCTCTCATACCTACGTACAAAACAATCTGGTGAAATAGCATTGTGAATTTTGAGACAGTGGCTCTTAGGGGGTTAATACACCACCTGCAACACTCCTTCCTTATCGTGACACCAACTCTCCCGTCAAAGCCTCCCCCTCCCTCCTCCCTCGACGGTCGGCTTCCATCGTTAGCGCGGGCGTGTCCTGCCCGCCAGGCATTGGCCCAAAGTTTTGCGATATGCCTCCACGTGATTCTCTCCTCTCTTTCTCGCTGAGATAATTGAGCGTGGAAGTTGCTGGCGATAATAGACCTCGCTGAGCGACATTCCGTCTCAGGTATCAGGCTGTTTTCGGCAACACGAAACCGCACGGGGACCTCTTGCCGTCGAAGTTTTTTGTGTGTCACGTTTCATAAAAATGGCAGGACCAACCACTGCGCTATCACGCGTGAGCGCCGCGCGGACTCTCACCTCACGTGTGCTGGAAATTAGCCCCCTTGTCATCGCCCTTGCTCGGTTAGCGAATGGGGTCCTTTGTGCCTAACAAGCCATTACATGCCCAATAATGAAACGAAAACAACACAAAAGCACGGACACATAATCCTCAATCCTGTCCCCCTCCCCCACCCACACAAGTACCCGTCACCTATGTTGCGTCACAGCTAAAGCATTAATGACGTTCATATATAAAAATATGATAGCCATTACAACATACATTAGCGTAATAAGCTTGTCACATATTGATGATCGAAAATAGCTCATTACCAATTTAAAGGAAACCCAAACTCAAAGAGAAATGTGGATTGAGTGAAAGCAGCAACATTAATAGAACACATTAGTGAAAGTTTGAGGAAAATCCGACAATCGATGCAACAGTTATGAATTTTTAAAGGTTTGGTGTTGGAACCTCTGGATGAGGAGACTTCTTAAGTTTATGACATACGTGTGGACAACAATTATAAAGAAAATATAAAGAAAATTCAACACACTTTCACTTTTCTAGCATAATGAAAGAGCACTTGACTAACCACTTTCAGAAAGCAGGGGGAATAAATGCTAAGTTGATGGAATGTGTAGTTTTCATGCAAAATGATTTTTTTTAAAATTCCCTTTATATTTTCTTTGTATTGTTGTCCACACATGACGTCATTAACTCTAGTAGTCTCCTCATCCGGCGGTTCCAGCACCAAGACTTTAAAAATTCATAACTTTTGCATCGATTGTTCGATTTTCCTCAAACTTTTACTGACGTGTTCTACTAATGTTGCTGTTTTCACTCAATCCACATTTCTCTTTGGGTTTTTGGTTTCCTTTAAAGAATTTCTATCTAGTCTTATTAATTTTGACAGATGGTGAGTGTTCCGCAGGGTTATGGGGAGGGAGTAAAGGGGTTGGGGGGGGGGGGGGGGCGATGAAGGAGATCAGTGCCGATATGGTGCCCCGACGCCGCACGATGTACCTTGGTTGTGGTGATGATGACATCGGGGATGGTGGTGGTGACATGAGAGGGATTTCGGTGGCGGACGGGGAGCGTTCCGCCACTGTTGCCTCAGATCCCCGAGGTGTGGAGAGAGCTATATTTGGCGGATGGATGGGGAGGGAGGTCAAAATGCAAATGAGGTATCGATAATAGTTTGAGGCAGCCAGAGATGTGCCCCTCGGGGCGGGGATGTGTGCTCTGGAGAAAGCGTTTTGTGGGGTTACGAGCTTGTCTGTGTGAATGGGGAGGCATGGGAGTGGGGCAGCATGGGAGTGCCGACGCCAAAACATACTCTGAAATGCATCGTTCGTGAGTTTCATCTGAAGTCAAGAAGAACTACACATTTATGAGGGGCTCTTGATTTGCAATACATTTGTATATACTTACTGATAGAGATAATGCTCTGTGAGTACCCAAATATTGTCTCACACAAATTGTCTCATTCAAATATAATTTACTCTTTCTCATTCTGTCAAAAAAGAAGAATCAATTGTAACAATGTGATAACAGTACTGTGTGATAAGTATGCAATTATGAAAACAATGGAAAGAAAAATACATAACCATGACCATCAATTGAAGTATGTCATTATGTCAATATCAAGTGGCGAGGGAGAGGGAAAAAAGTCTTGTGAAAGTACTTCTGCTTTGAAAGACCTTATTAATGTATGCATCATTAATTTAGATATTTATCTGCTTAGTAAAAAAAAAAACCTCACAGAAGAATAACCATTAATGTCTAATGATCAATGCCAATCGATGTGGCATCACATTCAAACGTCATCAAGATGCATATCCAATCAGCATCAAGAGCACCATCATCCCAACTACCACAGACATTTGTCTCAACAAAATGAGAGGTGGGAAAGGCTCCAATCTACCTGCTCCCATTACTGTAATCATGCGAACCCCAACACTGAACTCCGGTGCCTGCATCACGGCCAGTACACCACCTGTCGCTACCACCACCATCACAACCGCAGTCACGTGCACCGACACCAACAAGACCACTGCACGGGTCTAGCAAATGTATAGGGCGATTACCCCCCTGGGCAATTACCCGGGACCCTTCCCCTGGCCCTAATCCTACACTGTAATTGTAATCCTGAACTTAGTCCTAACCCTAACCCAAACTCCTAACCCTAAACCTATTGTAACCCTAACCCTAATCTTTACTCTAACCTTACCACTAACCAGTATTCAGCAGGGGGTAATTGCTCTCTGCGGGAAATTGCCCGGATACGCCACTGCACCACTAGTACCTTTGCACCACAGCCAGTACACCACCTGTCGCTACCACCACCATCACAACCGCAGTCACATGCACCAACACCAACAAGACCTCTGCGCCACTACATGTAGTACCTTTGCACCACCACAAGTACACCACTTGCCGCTATCACCACCACCATCATAACCGCAACCACACATGCACCAATACCAACACTATCACTGCGCCACTAGTACCTTTGCATCACAAGTACACCACCTGCCGCTACCACCACCACTATCACCACCCCCACCACCACCACCACAACCACCTGTACCGATACCAATACCCTCTCTCATCAAAGGGGTGAATCTAATTCCTCGGTATCATCATGGGCTGAAATATAAAGCCGTCTTATATTCATATCATCACAATGATCGTCGTCAACCACCCCAATCAACGTCATTATCACCCATGAAACG